>NC_056732.1:167762086-167807086 GCF_019279795.1 Protopterus annectens
GTTTTAGTTCAACATATTTGGAAAGAGATTCAGTCACCCAGCTGTCCCCTGAGACAATAGGGCGGAATGGAGGCTTGCGACTAGCATTCTGAATTTTGGGCAACCCATATATTGTAGGGATAAGGGGATTCTCAATGGTCAGGGACTCATACAGATCATGGTCAATAAGACCACACATCAACAAATCATAAAGGTCATTCTTCACATTAGCAATACATCTATTAACCTCTTTCTCTAGAACCTTCTTATAGGTACAAACATCATTTAGCATAGTATACATACTAGTTAAGTAATCAGATATATTCAATACAACAATTGCACCTCCCTTATCAGCAGGCCTAATGCTGATAGAAGGTTCAGTTCGTAGTTGTTGCAAAGTATTGTTTTCATCAGCATTTAGATTACAAAACTTTGGCTTAAAAATGTCTGAAGATGCAAAAATATCATTCTCACATAATTTGACAAAGGAATCCATAGATGTTGCAAGAGGCGGGCAATAAACACTTGGTTTATAAGGACCCTGTTTCTGTATTAACATGCCATTTCCCCCAAACAGAGTTTCAAGCATAACTTTACATGCAAGTAGTTTGATATCTAAAATTACATCAGCTGCATTGGATTTGTTGCCTGGTGCAAAGCCTAAACCTTTGTTAAGTACAGATATCTGTGCTGCTGTTAGGGCATAATTCAATAAATTATACACTAAGTCTTGTTCAGAAAAGGTTTCATACCATTCTGTCTCACTGGTGGCCGTCCTTCCTTGTAGGCTTTCCTTTTCCGAGTATCTTTTGATAGAGAGCGGCCTCGTTGATTTGGTTGATCCAGCCTGGTGGGTAATGGTAGAGCCATAAAAGGGCTAGGCAAGGAAATATTGCCATTATCGTTAAGCCTAGGCATTTCCTTCACTTTACTACGGGCTCCTAGCCTTAAAAAATCATCTGTGTAAGAACTGTTCACTGAAGGAGCTCCAGCTTTAGCTGAAATGGCTTGCGTAGCATTCAGAGGGTCAAGAGATGTAAGTTCGATGTCAGCAGTTGGAGGCATAACTCCCAATGGCAGGGGCGTGTCTTCAGAATGCTTGTTGCTGATAGAGTGATTCAGTAGGTCCAGAATAAGCATGCAAAAGATATTTCCTTTGGTCAAAGCAATATTAGTTAGATTATTGCTGGATACAGTCAAAGAATCCAGCTTATGTACATTTAAAGTACACTTGGTTGAAAGTGCATTAGTTGTATTTGCACTACATTTACCTGAGGAGTGAGAATTCACATCATGAACTTGCTGTGCTGCAGGTTGAACATTAGAACAATTAGGTTCACTCCTTGGCCAATCAAAAATATGACCTTTAGTGAAATCCAAGTGGTCCCTGAGTGGCTTCTTGTGTTTCTGTTGCTTAAGCCTATATTTATAGGCCAATATCTCAGCACATAGGTTGTCTAGTTTTGATAAGTATTCATCAGATGGATACTTAATTTTCATGGTATCTAGTTGGCATTCAATGTCAATACGAAGAGACATTTCAATGGGAGTGTAATATTCTATTAAAAGTTGTAAGTGGTTAAAACTTAAATCAAGATTTAGTTGTTGCCAACATTTAAGTAATTCAGGTTCACTAGAGGCTTGAGTAGGCATTTTCAGGATCTGCAACCTCCTGGGGATAACTTTATGCTCAAGACAAGCCTCAAAGTGAAACCTCTGCCATTCATACCTTTTTAGCTTGTACATCAAATAATGTATGTATGTATATAATGTAATAATGATACCAAACTCCACAAAAGCAAAAAAAATGGGAGCGGAGACAATAAAGGCTGAAAACCAACCTTCCAAAGTTTTCAGCCTTTATTGTCTCCGCTCCCGGTTTTTTTGCTTTTGTGGAGTTTGGTTGAGAAGGAGTCGCTTTTTTCTTGGTAATGATACCAACCACCTACATAGACTAGTTACTAACCAGCCTAATCCTCTCCTTAGGCTTGCCTTTTCTGCACAAGGAGAAGTTGAGACCATGGATACTGATGGTTTGTGTGCTTTTCTGGAAGCCTTTAAAGAAGTTGAAAATTTGATGTACAAGATCAACAGGTACAGTCAGAACCCATAGGCTTCCAGATCATTCAAAACTCGACTTCCCAGCCTGATTCCAACCTGTCTCCACCAGAACTCCAGAAACATGTTCCAAGGAGAATGATGTGCAAACAGAAGACCACAGACTCCTCTCCTAAGTCAGTCACTGAGGACAAATATTTGGATGAAGGAGAAAGAGCCTCCACATCCTTCCCAGAAAATGCCAAATTTGGAGACATCCTGGAATTGATAAAGTAGAAGAGGGAATGATCAACTCAGACACTATCTCTAGAAAAGTATGTGTTTCTCGAAGATTTTTGGTCTGGCTCAACTGCATCCTGGTATTTCCTGTTCCAGATGCATTCATAGATTTCATGGCACAAAGGGCATGGAAGGGCCCTCATATAAAAAAAACTGACAGAATTTTAGCAGCCTTGAAAGACAGGAAGCATTTGTCAAAAGGATCCCACTAGATACAATGGTGGTAGTAGCAGCCACAAAAAAAGAACTGTCTGAGCAGAGTTTTTCTGTTCATCCCCCTAACAGACAGTCAAAGGCTTGGACAGACTAGGGAAATAAACGTACAATTTAGTGACCTTTGCTGTCAGGGCACTGAATAATTACATATGCTTGACACGTTTTCAGAGGGACTTGATTAAGGAGATTTCCAAGTCTATTTCAGGTAACTTTTCTTTGGTTGTCCAAAAAACAGTGGACACCCAAATGTCTACCTTTCAGTCTACCTCTAATGTAGCCATGCACCTGCTATCCAATGCAGCAGATGGCAAAGCAAGAGCAGCTGGTACAGGTGTTACAATGCATAGCCATGCCTGGACATGGCTATGTGATTTTCTGAAAAGCTTCAAGGTGTCCTTTATTAATTCCCCTTTTGATGGTTCCACTCTATTTGGACCTAAAGTTAAAGATATGCTTACCAGGAGTGAGCAAGATGGCAAGACTCTGCCTGCCATAAAGATCCATTTCTCCACCCTACAAAGATCCTATTCCAGGAATCAAAGCAGAGGTAAGAAAATGTGATTCAGAAACTTGTGTTTTCACCATGACACTCCTGGGGATAGACCTCCCCGAGGTAGAAGAGGAGGCAACTCAAATAGACATCAGCCCAGAAGCAGAGGCAAACCTCAGAAACAGGGTTTCTTTGATCCCTCACAGAGAAACCCTATCTGCACCCCTGAAGGGTTTTCCTGCTCCTGCATGCTGGAGGCAGTCAGAGGGCACTTAACCTTACACCCACAAGCCTGGAAAATCATTACTTCAGACTCCTGGGTGATACGAATAATCACCAAAGGCTATACCATTCCCTTTTTGTATCCTCCAAAGAAAAGATTAAAGATTCCCAATACTCCACCCAATCAGTTGTAATCTACAGAAACAGAAGTCTCAAAGTTGCTAGAAAAAAAGTCATCCAGGAAGTTCCTCCAGAACAGTTAGGATCCAGAGTCTATTCCAGGTTCTTTTTAGTTCCAAAGGAGACAAATTACCTCAGGCCAATATTAAACTTCAGCCACCTCAGTCAGTTTGTCATATTGTTATAGTACAGTCCATACTACCTCTATTCAGGAAGGATGATTGGATATGGTCTGCAGATCTCCAAGATGCCTACTATCATATAAAGATTCAAAGGCAATCCAGGAGATTTCTCCATTTCTAGATGGGAGCCATTAATTACCAATTTAGAGCACTGCCATTTGGTCTCGCTATAGCCCCAGCCCAGGTGTTCATTAAGAATATAGCATTGGCAGCAGCTCATCTATAACTTCAAGTGGTCAAGTATTCCCATATCTAGATTATTGGGTTCTAACTGCTACCTCCAGGGATCTGCCACTACAGCATCAAGCATTCCATCTCTGTCTTGCAGATCGGTTAGGAATAATTATCAAACATGTGAAAAGCAAACTGCTCCCTACTCCACACATAGAATTCATAGGGTGCCCGATCAGTACAGTTCAACAAATTGCTAGACTTCCAACAGCAGAAGTGCTGTCATTAAGACTGGTGGCTTCTCACACAGTTCAGCATCCCCATCCTCAAGCAAGAGTGATTCTTTGTTAGGTTTGATGGGATCTACCATCTCTTTAATCCTACTAGCAAGATACCATATGAGAGTGTTACAGTGGACTCTTATGGTCCAGTGGTGACAAAGTTTTCATCTCCTCCATACCAGAATCTATCTCATTCAAGTACGCAAAAAACATATAATGTGGTGGATAACCACTCCATCAGTTGCTAAAGGGAGACATTTCTTTCCACCAATACTCCAGGTGATAGTAACCATGAATGCTTCCCTTCTAGGGTGGGGAGAGGTATTTCCAGGGGAAGATAGTTCAAGGTACTTGGTCACCTATGGAAGCCAAATTTCACATCAATATCTTGGAGATGAGCGCAGTCATCCTAGAATTATAGGCTTTCTGGGACTCTCAACCCAAGAGAATCACATTGACAACATGTCAGTGGTAGTGTAAATCAAGAAACAAGGAGGAACATGACTGTATCCACTTTGCTGGGAGGTCATGTTGGTCTGGCAGTGGGTAATGTCTTCCCATCACTTTCTGATAGCAACACACATTCCCAGAATATGAAATATACTAGCAGACAAGTTGAGCAGATGTATGCTAATACCTCATGAATGGTCTCTCTAACAGACAGTGGCAATGTAGATTTTTAGCCACTGGGGCCAACCCTACTGCGACCTCTTTTCCTCCTACCTAAACAACAGGTGCAGCAGTTGCTTTTCCCTTATCCCTCCACAAGGACAGTCACAGAGAGATACTCTAGTCCACACTTTGTCCCTGAATCTCCTCTATGCATTCCTACCAACAGCTCTCTTGACAAAAATCATATAGAAAGCCATAAGGTGCAAGACCAAGGTGATCCTCATAGCCCTGTTCAGGCCTCAGCAGGTTTGATTCCCCTTCCTTTAGCTTCATTTGCTGAACCTACCCTGGGTGCAGGATCCCACTCTGGATTTTCTAGGTCACCCATCTGAGATGCATCTACTGGATCTACAAGCCCTAAAGTTAACTGCATGGTTTGTCCAATTTTAATGATGGCCAGAGATGCCAGGCTGTCTTCTCCAGTAGTTCACATAATTTCTTCTTCTCAAAAGTAATCAACCATAATGACTTAGGGCATTATCAAAGACTGGGTTCCTTTTCTGCCCCTTCCCACTGATACTGGAATTATTTCAGAACTTTTTCACCGAGGATCTATTTTTTTCTATCATAAAAGTTCAAATGGCTGCCATTTCATATTTTCACATAGGCCTTAATGACACTTCCATTGCTCTCTAGAATATCGAAAGCTTTCCTCAAAGGATCCTGTTTGCTGAGGCTTCCAGTTTGGGACCCAGTTCTCCCATGGGATGTCACAATTCTTTTCAGTTATTGACTCAGAAGCCCTTTGATCCAGCAGCATCAGCTGATCTTAAGTTCCCCTTTTTTGGAAAACTGTTCTCCTCATTGCCATTACACCCATGAAACAAATTTCTGAATTACAAATGCTCTTATGTAAGCCACCTTTTCTCATTTTCCACAAACTCAGTGTGTCATTGAGCACAAATCCTACCTTCCCCCAAAGGTCTCGGTTGAAGCAAATTCAATCAGTCCATTGATTTGCCAGCCATTTTCCCCAATTTCTGTAACAAAGGGGAAGATATGCTTCATACATTAGATGTTTAAAGACAGATCAGATTATACTTACACCATACCAAAGATATTACAAAATCAGATCAACTAGTTGCATCTTTTTCATGTCTCAAAAGTTACAGTTTCTAAGTGGCTATCAGACTGCATTTCTTTTCTATGTAAAACTCTAGGTTTTTCTCTGCACTAAAAAACAAAAGTTCATTGCATTAGAACAACTGCTACCTCTACCGCAGTCATGAAAAGAGCTCCCAATGATGACATTTGTTCAGCAGCAACTTGGTCAACAGTTCATACATTTATATCTCATTACAAATTGATGTGCAATCCAGAGCTTGCTTATCCTTTGGTTCTACCATCCTCAGGAACGTCCTTCCTTGATACCACCCAGGTCCTTTTAGGCAGCTTGGACATCTGTCCCAGATGAAAATAGATAATACTGGATATGAAAATTATGTACTTGCCATTACGATAGATCTGTGTTGTCTCATCATTTTCATCTTGTTCAACATCCCTCACTCCTTCCTCCTTCTAAATTGTCATCTGCAAACTTTTGGTGTATGGGCCTGCTTCAGCCAAGACCTTGAGTGCTTTAGGGCACATTATTAAGCTTGGCATACTGAATAAGCTGTTGTTTTTATTCCATAGGACCGTTTATACTAGCAAGATGGTTAGTAAGAGTCAGTAAACTTGATCTGAAGTAATTTAAGTAGAAGGAGGGAATTGTGAGCAGGGGAGGAGTCAGAGCCTCGGATCCAAAGATCTGGAAGAAGGTGCTGTTGAACTGGACAAAATGAAACAACATAAATCTATCATTATGGTAAGTGTATAACTTTCATTTTCTTTTCATGACAATGCATTAACGTAGGCGTAGCCATTTGACTTAAATGACTTCTTTTCCTTTTGCAGACGTTTGTATATTTCTTTTGTACCTAATACAATATTGGGTCTTCAGTAGCTGAGATAACCTGTGCTCTTAATTTTAATAGTCGGATCTTTTGATGCAACTTTATGAGTTACTGGCAATTTCATAATTACTCTTACTCCTTCCTGCAGAGCTGGAAGATTTCTGGTATGCTTGTCATAAACCTTTTGTGTCATCTGAAAACATTTTGACAGTTTTGAGGTTGAATCAATGCATAAGTAATTGGAACTTCAACTTTATTAAAGTGTTTTATATCAAAAGATACAAAATGATGAAACAATACACACAATAAACAAAATACAAGTAGAAGTAGCAGATATAGTAGAATAATATACACAAGACAATAGTCATCCCTCACTGAAGCTTCACCAGAAGCCTTCTACCTATTAACAGTTGTAATGAACAGAATCCTCACCCTCATAAAAGGTGTATTTCTGTCCCTGAATAATGAGAGGTAACAATCAGTAGTCATCAAGCATGCTGAGCTCTTCATCTGACTTTAGTAGTTTGAATTGTCGTCTAAGCTTGTGCACTGCTTTTGGGGTAGTGCAGTGTTGATGTGACATGTTTTTGCTTCCCTGTCCGGGAAAGCTTTGCAATTCAAGACAGCAGGTGAGTGCACACACAGACACACACACACACACACACACACACACACACACACACACACACACACACACACACACACACACACACACACACACCAAACTAATAACCAACACACACAGGCAGCATGGGATACCAAAATAAAGGAAATACAGAAATGGACTTGAGCTTGGTGATTTCCTTTGTTTTGGTGTCCTTTGTTTAGTGTGCACACCTGTGTTGGTTAAGTCTTTGCAAAAATTGTGGCATGTTGTCTGAACTCACTTCTAGTATGCCTTGACAAGAAAACTTATTCCAGAACATACCAATCACTGTAGTTCTTGAAGTATCTTTCAGATACATAACCTTTGGTTACTTCAGGCAGTAATGTAAACAAACTATGTGGTGTTGATTCTTTTACTACTAGAAAAATCTGTTCCAACTTTTTGCCTTGAAAGTTCCAGGATATCCTGTGGCATCATATATTTTCTTCCTCCTCTTTTTAAAACAATTACATAAATCTCTTAGCTTTCTACTAACACTTGCATTTGATGTGATATCCTGGACTAAAGTAAGACATTTTATGCCCTTTCTTTGCAATCTGATTAGGGATTACAATCTTTTGAAGTATAAACAACACTCCCTGAACACATGATAGTTTACCTTGGTATGTAGAATGATGACATTTGTCTGGCCACTTATCCATGATTACTTTTTTTAGGTGTCTCATCTCTCCATTTTCTCTCACATACTTTATTTAGCTCATTTAGCTGATCTGTAGACAAAAGTAGTTGTGAGATAAACCAATGGTGCCTCTATATTCTGTTCAGACAATTTATTATTTTACTACTCGAGAAATATTCTATTTAATGTGTCAGCGATGTCCTTTTGCCTGCCTGGTTTATATTGTGCTCTCTACATTTTGTAAATTCAATAGTCTAGTTGGTGCCTTTAAAAAATTAAAATGATTTGCAGTGGTTTATGATATCACTTTACTGTGACAGTGTGTATATATGTGTTGGCATGGAAATGTTGGCATCCATACATGACTGCCAGCATTTCCTTTTCCACTTGTGTGCATCTTGTATGTGCTTTAGTCAAAGCTCTTGGATGTGCTAGTGGTCTGTCTTCTTGGAGCAATACTGTGTCCTGTCCTGACTGACATTAACATGAAGAATAATTGGTCGAGACATCATATAACTTTATGTCTGGCATTTGAATGACAATTTTGAGTGGAATATGATATTCTTCTCTGAAGAGTAAAACCAAGTAATGTTGTGCTGTAACTTTCTAAATGACAGTGTTTCAGGTTGACTTGTAAGGAATAAACTTTGAAAGGTATTGGACTATTCCTGGGAATCACACAATAGTTGTTATGTGTTATACTTTCTGCATATTGATGATAACTTTAAACTTTGCTAGCGTCTGGTATAAGACCTTCATAAGTCATAATGTGACCAATATATACAAGCTGGAACACCAAGATCTGTCTTTGCTAAATTTCATATATTTTTCCCTCAATCTGCCCGATAATTTAATCAGTCAGACATCTGATTTTTCATTTGTTTTTAATAATCACACCCAGAACAAATCATCTGTGATGTTCACATCACCTTCCTGATCTTCAGATATTCTAGGGGTGAAATACTTAGGTGCTGGGAATATGCTGAAAGCTACCATCAGGAAATCTGATTATGCCTATAATAGGGCTAAAAGAATAATTAGATTTGAGATGGTGTTTTCCAGTTTAGTTTTCCTAAGGTCTTGATTTGTAGCCAAGACTGAAAAATGTTTGACAGGCATGCCTAAAACTACTTTTTTAAATTGTTTTTACAGGGTAATAAACTTTCAAGACCGGAAAAACAAACTAGCGAAAACCACCGCTAATTCAAAAGTCAAGAACTCGACTCAGGCCAGTCCAAACGTAAAAAACATGAAAAACAACAAATTTTATTAAGCCACTATAAAAGCTTTTCATTAGTACCTTGCACTAACTTCTTCAGACAAGCAAAACATTCACACCATTACAAGTGAGTTTAAATACCAGCATTGAAACACTTAACCACGCCCCTTGCTCTCCCTTTAGCTCCTTAAAGGTACAGATCACAGCTAACTAACTAAGGTGCATTTGCAATTCTCTATTAACATAATAAAAAATTCATACACCGAGACTGTAATAATAGCAGGCTTTGAAACTGAAAGAAAAAAGCCCAATATTTTGATTATTAAACTTGTATAAAGTAGATAAATGTGTTAAATATATAAAATAACATAAAAATAATGACAGTGTTCAACCTACAGCATAAATACTAATAATGGAAGCGTGACGTCAAAGATTACCTATGCATACATTGTATCTTGCCTGCTTTCAAATAAAATAACTAATATAATGATTATAATAAATATAATGAAATTAATACATACTGTCCTAAGCATCTAAATAACTAGAACAGCTACCCAAGAAAAATAATATTAATCATATCTCGCTAAATGATAAAAATAATAAAATATAAAAATATAAAATATGACATGTAACATATAATATAACATAAATTTAGGCTACTCGGTATAGGTTTAATACTGTCATTAAATAAAACAGGTCTAAAAGTTAGCGTATATAGACATAAAATTACTAAATAATAAAATATAAATCAATAATATATATTGTAAAATAATAATCATGATGTATAATCATAACAATAACTAATGACTGTTAACCCTCCACCACTGTCGACTAATAAAGAGTTATAAAACCATTAATTTGTCGACTCTCATTTTTCATTATTTGACTCTCATTTTAAAAAAATGCTTGGGAGTGTTTGAACACGTGTGATGTGGACATTAGGAATTTGCTTAAGTGTAAACGACAGACCCACTTCAACATTTCCAAGATTGAATTGGACTCATTGGAAGCTCTCAGTTGTTTTTCTATCAGAATAATGAAACCTGACAAAGGAGGTGGATTAGTAGCTATGGAACAGAATGAATATACAGATAGACTTTTAGCGATACTTTCTACAGAGACCTATAGAGAAGTATCTAAGAATGAATTGAATATTAGTATGAACCGTGTGCGGTCATACTTTGAAGACATGTTCATTAGTGGGTCTCTGGATATGGACATTTACAATTTTATTTCAGTACCCTCACTACGCATTAAAGCATTATTTGTGAATCCTAAGATTCATAAAAGTATTGATGATCCCCCTATGCACCAATTAGTGAATGCGAGGGGTAGTATTACCTATGCAGCAGCCAAGGTAGTAGACACCATCCTCAAACAATATGTATCACAGGTACCACACATAGCCAGAGATTCTTGGCCCTTTTTGGAAAAAGTTAGACTAGCTACCTTTGAAGGAAATGCCTATTTTCTGACCATTGACGTCATTGATTTATATTCTTCAATTCCCCATGAGGTAGCACTTGAATGTATTCAATTGGAGATGATTTATTATCAAGCTCCACCCAAAGAGATATCTATGGTGAGTGAATTGTTGAATATTATTTTGACATGTAACTATTTCACATTCAGTAACAGATGGTTCCATCAGTTGATTGGTGTTCCTATGGGGTCTCCGTGTGGCGCCAGTGTAGCTAATTTGGTCATGACTCATTGGGAAAGAACGTTTGCCTTTCCTAATAATATTATTCAAGAGAAAGTCGTTCTGTATATAAGATTCTTGGACGACATTTTTATCTTGTTTAATGGCTCACTGGAAGAAGCCCAAGACCTAGTGATCAGCTTCAATAATTCGTCTCACTTTTTGAAATTTACTTGTACAATAGACATGGAGAAGAATTCTATTTGGATGTGAAACTTTACAAAGACAGAAGTCTAGGTCAGTTTGGAGCCAAAATCCATCGGAAATCAACGTTCTCTAATTCTTATCTACATTATGATAGTGACCATCCGCTTCATCAGAAAAAGGCTATAGTCAAAGGACAACTTGTAAGAGCAGCTAGGATGGTGTCAAGGGATAGTGAATTTTTGGAAGTTTGTGATTTCATAGCCAATTTATTTCTGGATCAAGGTTATCCAGAAACCTTGATTGATGAGTTGTGTCTTGAAGTTAAGACCAAGAGAGCTAATGGCTATTTTCCTTCTATCTTGAGTCATGTTGTTTCTGAATTGAGTCATTCACCATCACCTGTATGCCCTGATTTCCAGGGAAACATGTCCAGGTCCAATTTTATTTTAACTTTTAACACAGATGCCAATGACATAGTTACTATAATTAAGAGGAACTGGCGATTACTATCCCCTGAGTTACTTGGAGGTCCAATTTTTGATAAAGCCCCATTGATAACATACAGAAGGGGCCCTAACATCAAAAATATTCTGGAATCTATGCGAAATTTAGTAACACCAAGATCAGGGATGTATAAATGTAACATGTGCAAGTATTGCAGATTTGTCCAGGCAGGTACAGCCTTTACAGTTAAGAACAGGAAATTCCTCATCAGGGGACGTTTCACTTGTTCCAGCACCCAAGTGGTATACCTTGCTCAATGTTCATCATGTCCCAGTTTTTACATTGGCAAGACTGAGAGGAAACTCCAGGAAAGAATGTACGAGCATTTGTATGCCATAAGAAGAATGAAAATGGACAATGCTTTGGCTATGTACATCCGGAACAACCCAAACCATGAGTTTACATTTATGGTTATAGATCAACTGTATAATACTAATTCTTATGGACCTCAGACATATAGATTAGAATGTAAAGAGCTTCATTGGCAATTAAGATTGGAAGCATGTCACCCCCCTGGTCTTAACAGCTCGTTATCCATTAGTTGTTTTTTAAAACTTAAAAGTTTAAAGAGGTGACGAGCTGTTTATTCTCACAATTTTTTAAAATGAGAGTCAAATAATGAAAAATGAGAATCGACAAATTAATGGTTTTATAACTCTTTATTAGTCGACAGTGGTGGAGAGTTAATAGTCATTAGTTATTGTTATGATTATACATCATGATTATTATTTTACAATATATATTATTGATTTATATTTTATTATTTAGTAATTTTATGTCTATATACGCTAACTTTTAGACCTGTTTTATTTAATGACAGTATTAAACCTATACCGAGTAGCCTAAATTTATGTTATATTATATGTTACATGTCATATTTTATATTTTTATATTTTATTATTTTTATCATTTAGCGAGATATGATTAATATTATTTTTCTTGGGTAGCTGTTCTAGTTATTTAGATGCTTAGGACAGTATGTATTAATTTCATTATATTTATTATAATCATTATATTAGTTATTTTATTTGAAAGCAGGCAAGATACAATGTATGCATAGGTAATCTTTGATTAGGAAGCGTCGCGCTTCCATTATTAGTATTTATGCTGTAGGTTGAACACTGTCATTATTTTTATGTTATTTTATATATTTAACACATTTATCTACTTTATACAAGTTTAATAATCAAAATATTGGGCTTTTTTCTTTCAGTTTCAAAGCCTGCTATTATGACAGTCTTGGTGTATGAATTTTTTATTATGTTAATAGAGAATTGCAAATGCACCTTAGTTAGTTAGCTGTGATCTGTACCTTTAAGGAGCTAAAGGGAGAGCAAGGGGCGTGGTTAAGTGTTTCAATGCTGGTATTTAAACTCACTTGTAATGGTGTGAATGTTTTGCTTGTCTGAAGAAGTTAGTGCAAGGTACTAACGAAAAGCTTTTATAGTGGCTTAATAAAATTTGTTGTTTTTCATGATTTTTACATTTGGACTGGCCTGAGTCGAGTTCTTGGCTTTTGAATTAGCGGTAGTTTTCACTGTTTTTACAGGGTACTGATCCATTCTAGCACATCTGGTATATCCTGTGGAGCAGTACATATTCATATTTTATCTGATCTCACAGTGGTTACTATGCTGCCCACTCATTCAGCCAGTTACTCCAGTGGAGGAATATTGAATCCTGTCTGACTCAGGGGACAAGGGTTTGATTAATGGCCTGGCACTGGAGGAGCCATGCAAGCGGAGGGAGACGTGGTGAACTAATTTTTTCATGGTGGAGGGTTGGGTTACAGGTACTTGGAGAGTACACAGAGAGTGTGTTTTCCCTGATGGAGAGCATCGAAGGCACTTTCCCTGCTCCAAAGTGGTGGGGCTGCTTGCTAGTAACACCCTTGCAGCAATAATCGAAGACCAATGCAGTCAGCTCAATCCATGGCTCTCTTTCTTACTTAGCGGAGCACTTGTAAGGAGGCCGAGCCATCAGCAAAAAAATAAAAACTCAAAGCACCCCTGATGACTGCCTTAATGATGACCCATCAAAGCCAATGCCCACCTTTGGTTATGGGGGAATGAGTGTGTTGATTGGCTGGAAGGCACTGATAATCATTGGTCGGCAGGGGTAAGGAACAGCCAAAGGAAAAAAATACATCAGTTCAAAAGACACTATTCTTTTTAATCCTTGCAAAGTTGCTTCTCTAAAACTCTATATCTACCCAAAGGAATATTTAAAATTAACAGCTTTACGTTAGCTTCTTGTATCTTAATTTGCTTAAAGTCTGGATTTGCTTCCAAGACTGCAAAATCTGTCACAGGCATGCCTGAAACTATTTCTTAAATCATCTGTAAGAGCAAGTTTAGATTTTGACTCATCTACTTAAGTCTTATGGGTCCATATGTATCCTTATTGTATCTGACTTGACAACAGTTACTGTGCTATTTACCCATTCAAGTTTGTTCCACTTTCTTAAAAAATAGACAAGAGATACAAGTTTAATTCTTGCTTAGTCATTTATTTAAGAGCAGCCTTGAATATCTGAATTACTGTGTATCTGTACATTGTGAATTCATTTATTCATACAAAGGTTTTTGACAAGCTTTGTAATAAAAATGATTGCATTTTTCAATTATACTATTTGGAACACACACTTATACTTTGCATTCACAAGTCAGCATAATCTGACTCAGTGATTTTACGTTATTATCAGAGTAAGTCAGTAGAGTGCATAAAGAATTGCATACAGTTCCAGACAAATTATGTGCTTTAAATAGATATTCTGATATAATATTACATTCTGTTCCAGTGCCCAGCTTACAAGTAGCACACTTGCATAGAATAATCATTTTCTGACTAAAATGCATTTCGGCAGTTGTGCTATATCCATGAGAAGTTGTACTGCTCTTCTTCCATCAGGCTTTATAAAATGTAAATCTTGCGAAAGGAGTATTTCTTTGATTGTTTATTTATTTATTTTAACTGAATGAGACACCCACAATGCCTGCAGCTCTAGTTATGAGCTTTACATTCCCTTTCTTAATGCATGAATGGCACTTCTTGAACACAGTTGGATTTAACTAACTTGTTTTCTATGCGCCATCTTGGATTGCTTGGTGCAGTTTTATTTCTATTTGTTTTATAAGCCTTTACCCTTGTCTGTTCCTCATTACCAGTTTCAGAACCCTACAGATTACAAAGGCACAGTGATGGCTGGTGACTTCAGTGCAAACATTGGGCTGCAGGAAGCAATTGCATGTGTAGGGCTGTCTGGAATGAGACCGAGCTAAATTACAGCTGGTCAAAAACTACTTACCTGTGATCAGACAAAAAACTGGGGTAAGCCTTTCATCTCCAGAATGCCTCATTAACCACTCTTTCTGGCCACTCTAACTATGAAAGGCTCTGACAAACTATATATATATATATATATATATATATATATATACAAAAAGCTTTCAAACGTACCCATAACCTTTTTTCTTTCTGCCCCCCCCCCCCAGGACCTTGCCCAGTGGCTCCTCAACTTTTACCTAGTTGGCCATATTATTCCAGGAGAACAGGGGCCAGGTATTCACAAGCTAGATGTGAGCCTTATGTCTCATTTGTTTCTGTCAGGGAATCCCCACCAGCCCTCTGGTTCCCAGCAACAGTTATGAAGTAGAGTGTGAATGAGTTTGCTGGACCTGAGGGGCAGCCTACCCTCTCCTACTGGGAGCACTCCTCCCAACTTCAGTGGCTCTACCAAGCCTATGATTGCTGCCTCCTAATGGTTAGAGCAATTCATAATTCTAATTTTCTCTCTGCTACTATTGCAACTATGCAAATGTTTTATGGTGATGTGAGCTTGGCCAGCTTAAAACTCCTCTGTTTAAGGACCTACAACTTCAGGTAGGCATCACCCATGTGATGAGCTTGGGTCATTACCTGTCTCAAGCATAGACAAACCAGCTGCTGCCACTCACTTCTATCCTTCCTGGCCAACACCTACAGGTAGCCAGGCCATTGGTTGAATTTAAACTGCCTGCACCATAGGCCATGGAGCTGGATACCCCTAACCTTTCTTCAGTAAAATGTCTGACACTATCGTTGACAAATGGAAAAAAATGAGTGACATAGTCATACTTGAGAAAGGAATTACAGCAGAGAATCAAATACAATAACATTGATAATGCTTGTAGAATAGACACCACAGATTATTAAGCATGTAGGCCTCTTGGCAGTATTGAGTATTACATTCTCTCTGTAGTACAAAAGATTTTGTGAGACAAACAAAATGCCGTACATTATAATAGGTGGTATTTGAGAGGTTTGCTTGACACTGCACATCAGTATGTATTTATGTCTGGAAAAACAGTCTATCTTTGTGACATCTTTACAAATCTGCATGTGAATCTCTTCTGGTCTTGTCACTTTAGAATTACTTTTGCCTGAACGTACTGATTCCATAAACATATCCTACCTAATGGACTTTACACAGGAAAAGGTTGCGTTGAAGCTTTAGTGTAACTGTTCTTATCTCAGCCATAGTTATTCAGTTGGCATTCTTTATTAAGAATCAGAGCACCATATAAGCTGATGCAGTATGGGATGTTCAGAGGCCTTTAAGACCAGGCCAGTCTGTCAGTTTTCAGTGAACTGTCAGCCATAATCACTGGGCACTTGAAAGGTATTTCCAGATGTGTATAAATCTTATCAGTAGTATCACAGAGGCCTATAACAGTGTAAGCACCTGCCACTAAATGTGTAAAACCTGATTATGAATTGTTATATTGTCAAAAGTAGCTTGCACTGCTTACCACATACACAACTATGTATTTATATCTGTTATGTAAGAAAGGTATTTGGCCAGCACTAGGCAAAACGTGTGGAAGTACTTTTTGTACTATTATTATCTTTAAATGTTTGGCAGAGATCTAAGATGGTGTGTGCTCTTTCTGAGAGCAGATGAAAAATGTACAATGCTTCATATTTGAAATATAGCATTTTTAAGAAACTAAAAAATAAATCAGCTTGGAATATGTTTAGCACTAAGTCTGCCAAAATGTTTCTTGTCAGGTTAATAATATGTGCTCTGGATTGGCATTTGGGAAATCAGTGCTGCGTTATGCAGTCAGCACAGCCTTTATGCTTCATGCATTCTATGCTTTGCAGAGAGCTGAGGATATATGGCCGTGCAGTGAACAAATATGTAACAGTTCGGAGTCAGCGCAAGGCTATAATGCTCTGCAGTATTCCAATAAATACCACGAGCTAACAAGAACATCTTGGAGAAGGGACAATAGAGGCTAGCAACTATGAATTCTTTATTACAAATATCACTACCTGAAAGGGAATTATACTCTTAAATAATATGGTAGATTTCAGCTAACTAAATATTAATGGGGATAAATAAACAATATTTGGGTTGTCTAGTGTCAGAACCTGTGGTAGTGAGCTTAGTATCTCAAACTAACATTCCTGGGCCATCTGTTACCATACGTACTTTGGTAAAATGCCTGTAACACGCATATATAATTTAATGAGCTGGGCTAGTAACTCCCTATCTTCTTACCACAACTGTACTGAACAGGTTGAGGAAATAATAATTTTGAAAGCAGGGGCTTAAATACAAAGTCTCCTATTTTGTGCTACTCCTTGGCTACCATTCTGTCTAGAGGACAGTAAATTCCCAACCAAACCAGAACACTTTGCCTCATGATAGTTGATCCAGTTAGTACACAGGTTTATCAAGTAGGAATAGCTACATTTGAAGTTTGTGTAAAATATGAAAAATTATTGTTGCTCTCCACCTGGCCTAGGAACAGAAATTATCATGTACTGGAATGAATAGTAATATTTCAGTCTTAGTAAACAGGGCCCACTGCCCCAACTTAAAAATCCATTCATTTCTATATATATAGCTGGACTTTTTGTTGACTTCATTTAGTGTTTTTGGGTTACTTTGTCTTGTATTATAGTCTTTGTAGTTTTGATGGGAGTCAGAAGTTTAAAGTGAGAAGCCATGCAAAAGTCACATACTATTGTATAATGAAAAGTGAATGTCTGGCTGCCTACATGCCCATGAAGGAACAACTTTCCTGGAGAGTTGATAGCACTGAAAACAGTGATACAAGTCAAGAATCAGACCTAATCAGAAATATGGCAATTCATATTGGGGTGGTTATAAGAGAAACACATATGTTATTAGTAAAGAAAGTTCAGCAGATTATCCAGAATGTAGGGAAAGTGCCACATTAAATAGGCCAGCAGGCTTTGTCTGATCTGCATATGAGTGCAGGAGAGTAGCAAGGGTGAGGAGATAGTGGCAATCAACCCAGGAGCTGACTCGCCTAAGGCACAATCCATGTTAAAGAAATAAATACTTTTTTTGCTTAATATTTTTGTAATTATTTCCCTTTAAGGGAAACAGAAAGTAAGAGAAAACATGTCCTACATGGATGACTAAGACACTACAGTTTGCCTCACACTCCCTTTTATGTCGTCATGCATGCGGACCACCCCAAAGACCTGTGATTGGCTGTGCAGGTGCAGGGCTGGTTTGTTTTTGGCATCCACAGCAAGCCATACACTTTATTCTTACTTTTTTGTTTGAATAAATTGTTCGCTGTGGGCACACTACTGTAAGTTAGAAAAAAAATAGGCATTGGCTTGTGCTTTGCTTGGCTAGTTTGGTTTCACCGTGATGAGAGTAGTACAGTACTGCTCATTCCAGACACCAGTAGTCAGAGACAGACTGTGACCATTCCAGTGCTGTTCTACCTGCTACCAGTGCTGGGGGCTGGCCTTATTAGAGAGGCCGAGCCTCATCACCATGTGTTGCATATTGTGTAGATGCTCTTGGAAAGAAACATAAGGACTAGTATAGTGCCATTGCCTTTATGAAATGTGTGTTGTTTTTCACAAAAGTAGGGAAATTAAAAGATTTTAAATATTGCTCTTGCGAACTTCGAAAGCTGTTAGAATAACAGGTTTTGTGGTAGTGTATTGGCATGCACTTTCTGATGAATAGGAAGTCTGCATTTGAAACTCAAATGTCTGTCATTATTTAGTATGACTTTGATCAGCAGTGGTGGTGGGACAATGGATACAATAATAGGGGCAGATTTTAAATATTGCTTTTACAAACACAGAAAATTGCTAGAACATCAAGACACATATGTTACCATGCATTTTCTGAAGGATGTGAAGTTTGAAACTCAGCTGTATGTCATTATTTAGTGACTTGTTCACAACAATGGTGGTGTGGGACAAATGCCAAAAAATAGGACCAGTTTTTAAATGTTGCTCTTATAAAGTTAGAAAGCTGTAGCCTGCTAGCATTAACAGGTTTTGTGTTAGTATGCATTTTCTGAAGGATAGGACAGCTTTATTATTTAGTGACTTCAATAACCAGTGCTTGTCCAGAAAACCACTAATTTTATGTGAAACAGGTGAAAATGGGGCAAGAAACTGGACATTTTTCAGAAATGTGGACAGTTGAGAGGCGTGATGGTCTAATTGGACTGGTGGATCTGTCAAATTAAAATGTAATTCAAGTCAGTGTAGCAGTTTGAAATATTGGACTCTGTCAATGACTCATGTCAATAAAGTATATTTTAAGAGTCCCTGAATGATCCCAGTCTGATTATTTTTTCTGGATTTGTTTACCTGTAAATAAATCCAGACACGAATCTGGTAAAGGAGTAGCTAGGCCATTTGGAGTCCAGGGCAAGACCCTCATTTGGCAGCCACCCCCCCCCCCCACCAGCCACAGCAAAAAAAGAACATTTTTTTGAACAGAGGTAGGAAAAATGTGTAGACGTTCAGTTAATGCTATGCTGTTTTATGGTGGGTGCTTACAGGAAGAAAGAGCTACAAATTCTTAATTCATCAAGGCTGTTTTTATCTATTATTAGTTGAATGAATGAATGAATGAATGAATGAATGAATGAATGCTAGTTCGTTAAGGATTTTCTGAGAATGGTTTAGTTGCACTAAGATCATTGCATGTTTGTTCTGTAGCTTTTGCTCTAATGTAAGTCAATTATTTTTCATTTGCATTGGTTACTTCCTGGATCCAATTTGTATTGTAGAGTTTTTCTTCTGATGTCTTGTTCAACAGGACTTGTACATATCGAGGTGGATCATAGGGAGGAGAGACAGTGAATATAGAAGAGGAATACCATACATTTTCTTTACATGGAAGGAAGGACTATCATGGAATTCCATGCATGCATGGCTCACTGATGCCCTTCATTGCTCAATTGCATATTAATAATGTACATGTGAGAAACTGCATCCAAGTGTCTAGTCCGGTCAAGATCCAAGATTGACAGATGGTTCTCTTTGTGTCTTGAAGTATCTTACGTACTTTTACTGGCTGAAAATGTGAACTCTCAAACCGGAATTTAATGTTGACACAGCAAAGTCTTTTTTTTCTTGATATTTAGTTTTGGATGCGTAATAACTATCATATTTAGATGTGATAAAAGAGCAGTGAACAAGTTAACTGGCTGCAAGCTGGACTGAAAATATTACTTTAGCCTAGCTTTCCTATAACAGCTCTGGCTTAATATTTTAAAGCAGTAGAGTGCTATGGGAATGTCATATTGGCAGCGTACTCCCTCAGTACTTAATTGTCCTACCATTAACTCATAGTGCAGGAAATCTAGACATAGCCAATAATAATGGCAGGCCAAAGGCCCAATAATAGTGACATACTTTTAATATTGCTCTTATAAACATCAAAGGTTGCTAAATATCAGATTTCATTTTATTATTCATTTTCTGAAGGATATGAAGTCTGAATCTGAAATGTCTGAAATTATTTAGTGACTTCAGTCATCAATGATTTGCCAGAAAGTCAAATTTTTTGAGGAACAGGCTAAACATATGAGGAAAAAATCTGGATATTCTGCGAAAATCTAGACAGTAGAGAGGTATGGTCATCATTCATATAGTTGCATAAGTAAATTGTGGGGTCACAATGACTGACAACAACATCCATGGAGGATTGCACAATAGCAGCACTGCACACCTCTGACTGCCTGCTCTCATTGCTCACATATGCCATACATTACTACTCTTTAAATGTAGCCCATGATACATAGGGTCTATATTAGATCAGCGAATGCTTAAACAAGCGAACGCTGATTGATCGACCTTATTTTAGTGAAAGTTAAAAATATCGAAGCAACAAAAACTCAAATTTTTTCCTTAGGGAAAGAATTTGGTTGTCCGTTTCTGTTGCTTTGGTATTTTCAGTGCTGTGGTGGAAAGTTACGGGTCAGATTCAGGTAAGTATGCAATTGTGTGGATGTGAGTGTTAGGGTGGGTGAGGTGAGTTAGGGTTAGGGCTCGGGTTAGGTATGTGTGCGATTGTGTGGACATGAGGGTTAGGGTGGATTTAGGTGAGTTAGGGTTAGGGAGTGGGTGAGGTGAGTGTGCGATAGTGACGGACCTTAGGGTTAGGGTTTGGGTTAAGGTAAGTGGATAGTTAGTGTTGTGTGCATAGTTTAGTGTAGGGTTAGTTGTCAGATGTTAGGTGTATGTGTGTGGATTTCTGTTTGTTTGGTGTGCTTGTGTTGTGTGTATGTGTTTTGGATCAGCGATTTTTTTCCCTAGGGAAAAAAATCGCTGATCTGACAATTCGAGATTGTAAGCTTTCGCTTACATAAGGTCGATCAATCAGCATTCGCTTTTTTAAGCATTCGCTGATCTAATATAGACCCTGATATATATGGACAGAGCTGGGTTGGATTGCAAGGCTAGGCTTATAAAGGCTCTGGGGGTCAATGGCCTATTATATAACTATGAACCTATAAACCTACGAGAAAGACAGAAAATAAAATATGATATACGGTACTTATGGCATGACAGCAAAAGGGGAGATGCCATTGATGAAAGAATAGGCCATGTATGAACTGGAATGCCATCACTTGAGCCACAAAGAGCATACCTATCTGCTGACCTCATCAGATCCAAATATAGTGAAATTTTAAAACTTGAGGACAAGAAGTCTAAGATGATATCTTTGCTTAGTTTAGCAGAAGCATTTCCATATCAACAAGGAATGCAAGTCAAACCAGAAGTAAAAAAAAAATCAGACAGCAACTGAATATGGGGGGAAAACAAAATAAAGAATATAAGGAAAAGGATCAGACACGAAAGGAAAAAAATTAGAAACCCAAAAATATAGTGAGAAGTAGAGAGATCTCCTGGAACAATCTCATGTGGACCAAGATATGGCAAAGGGATGGTTAAGGAGAGGTGAATAATAATAGCATCCTAGACTATCCTTGACTATGTATGCATTGGTTTACAAAGTTCAATGAAAATGTGGGAGAAACAGACAAATGCAGGTTTTGTTAAACAGAACTAGACACAGTCGTAAATCTTGTTGCTGGGTATGATACACTCAAGGCAGAGAGTTGTATACTGAAAGGCAGAATAATATGGCATGACTATTGCATTGGGGATTGTGCAAACACTACAACACAGAAGTAGCTGAGAAACACTGGAAACCTGAACCGCGAAGCATCATAGAGAATAATGACGTTTATATCCCATGGGACCACCCATCAGCAACAGTTCAAAAAACAGATGTGAGAAAGCCAGATATAGTAGTCCATGAAAAGAAGACAAAAGTAGCACTGATCCTTGAAATCACTACACCCAGAGATTACAGTCTCTTACATCCAAAGAGACATAAAGTCATAAAATACTAGGATTTGCAAGCAGAAACAAGAGTGATGTGGGTGAAAGATACCCAAGCAGTTCCAATAGTGATAACACCAACAAGTCTCATAAAAAATAGTTTACAATCGTACTTAAATATGCCACCAACACATATAACCCTGTATGAATTGCAGAAGGAGGCCATTCTGGTCACATTACTGGTTCTGAGAAGAGCACTCTTGGCTATCATCAAAGACTGAAATAACACTAATTTCATGAATGTTAATCCTACCCTGACTTAAGAAAGGTGCTCAGTCCTGTGCTGCTATTACAAACCCAAAACATCTGGAAAAATTAAACCAAGGAGCAGCCTAATTCGCGGGCACAAAATTTGATGCACTGTTTGCAGTGTAACACATAGAGACAGAGCTATAAGCTGATAAAAGGCTTCATCCTCCCATCCTGGCTTTGACTATCAAAACCAAGGCAACATTGCTGTTTTTTTTCACTCTATAAGGAAATATATGTCATGCAGGTGTGAACATTGGTCCAGCAAGAAATGTACAGGCTAGGATATAGAAGACTGCGGGCATATAGTGACCACTACTAAATAAACAGAAAAAAACACATTTGTTTTCAGAGATGTAGGGTATATAATGCCACTAGATTCAGGCAGATTGAGCTATCTAGTGTATAACATCAGTACCACATCATAGTTAAATGTGTAGCTTTCTAATGTATTCAGGATAGGTTTTAGCCTCCTATACTTTTACATTCATATTGTGGGTGATACAGTATATAACCTTAGAGGGCTTCAGACAGGGAATGCCTGATTTCTTATGTATGTTTCACATAGTTATACTTGCTGTGGAGTCTGGACATTGGGGCATGAGTTCACCCACAAATGATTGGGGTTCCTATCAGCATTTAAAATGCTGAAAACGCAGAATTTAATTTAATCGAACCGAAATGTTCGAAATCTCAGAAGAGTGAACTGACGGAATATCGATGTCTTTCCCAGGGAAAGAAATCGGTGGACCATAATCGGAGTTTGCTATTTCCTCCACTGTGGTGCGGTCTCTGAGTTGGTATATTTAAGTAAGGGGGGTGTGGCAGGCACAGCCCCCCATGTTGGGGGGGTGTTCTGTCAGTGTTTAAAGTACTGAATTTTTTTTTTTTTGCACAGAACACCGATTTCTTTCCCTGGGAAAGAAATCGATGTTCCGTCAGTTTGCTGTTTTGAGATTTCGAACATTTCAGTTCAATTAAATTGCATTCGGCATTTTCAGCATTTGATATGCTGATATAGATCCAATGATGGTGTGCTTTCTTATTTGCAAAATCCATGTAAGCAAGCATGCATTCCTTTTTTCTGAATCACCCACATTCTACTTACTGTGATAAGCTTAAGGCAACACCTTGCCCTAAATATAAACAGTTTTAGAGTCTGGCCTATAAAAGCAATGGAAAACACATTCATATATTATGGATGGAACAAGCTTCCCATGTCTCTACGAAAAATAAACCAGACTCATGAATTCAAGAACGCTCTAAAAGATTAGTCGAATACTACCTGGACATGTCATTGAATACATCCTACATGAACTCTTTATCCTCTGTCCTATCCAACTCTCACTCTCTTCTTATTATCCTGTTATATAGTCTCTTAACTTCTATCTTACTTGCTTCCTCTTTCCTCTTAGCCTAGTTCATCCCCTATTCTCCTCCTCTGTTCTCTTTGGCTAACCTCCCTGCTAACTTTATCTTCCCTTCCACCTATTATTTACCTAGCCCTCCTCTATTCCTATTCCACCACCTTAGTCCCCCTCAGAACAAACTTACTTCTCATTAATCTCCAGTACTAACAACAGTCTCCCTTTTTCCCAACTACCATTTTACTAACAGGACACTTTCCTAGCACACTAACGTGCTTATGTTTCTTACTCTATTTATATGTGTCATTATTTACATATCATGACAAAGTTGCATTTATATCACTCCTTGTATCTGTGTTTAAACTAAAATCTCTATATAATAGATGTGTGTCATAATGTTTTATATTAGTAATGTGTGCATATAGTACTATTGCATTTTACTATTGTATCTTACAAACTATTGTGATTTACTAACTTGTTTTACTGTGGAGCTTTTCTCCCCTGACCTCAATTGAAAAAGGGATTTTGCTCAGTCTGACTATCCCGGTTAACAAATGTCAAATAAATAAATAAATGAATATTATAGCTGCAGCTTCAAGATTAAAAGTATATGTAGTTCTCTGTAGAATTGACATTTTCATTCTTTTTAAATGCTGTAATATAAAAATAAAATTAAAAGTATTTTTATTAGAACTCAAGAAGGAATTGTTCCTTTACTTTAAAGCTAGAAGAAAAATCTAAGGATGTTTTATTAATAAGTGTTCCAGTATTATTCTCTTAAATTTTCATAAGAATATGTCAGACCATTTTGGAGATGTAGCTTTTTATATACAGGGCCAAAACTAGCCTAAAACCATCAGTAGTTTGTTGACATCCTTCTTGAAAATAGTAATTAGTGGTTAATACGGCTGAAGTAGTGTTCGTCATTTAGCATAGCCATACACATATACACATGCTAGCATCAGCAAGACTTTTGCTGGATAACCATGTGAAAAGCAACTAACCAGCCTCATCACCTGTTTGTAGTGCTGCAAAATAAGAGCCTGACAAATTACTGTGGTGATACTTCATGTGCAAAGATTTCCTAATGTTCTCAGCACTTTTTGTAAACATGATGCCAAACTTCTGCAACAAAGCTGGGGCACACATTAAAACTGGGAAAAATATTTCCGACAGAATCATCCTAAGGGCACCCCTTATCCATTTTACACTTTGCACTTGTTCTCAAGGCACTGACTGTATGCATAAGCTAGAACTCAAGTATTCAGGGAATCCCTACCAACAAAATAAAAATCTAAGGTGGCAATGTGTGTTAAAAATCTACTGCTCTATCTCTTTGATGCACAGACATCACTGATTATACTTGAAGGAATACCCTTGGTAGTCTTTTCTGACAGGGTTTAACTTGTGCCCACACAAAATAGAGGTTACAGATGACCATTATTTATTATGGTTTATCCCCGCAACACACACACACACACACACACACACACACACACACACACACACACACACACACACACACACAAACACTTCCTCAACTCAACACCACTTTCTTCAGGAAAACCAAACTATTCCATAACCAGAAATTGCTGATGCAGGAGAAAGTGTAAATCAGTGGGGTGATTCACATTCTTGGTTCTGGGGTAGTTAAATGTTATGGCATTTATTCTGTCATCCATATTAAGAATCAGCACAACATTTAAAACCTTCACCTGTTATTTTAACCCATCTCAAAATCATGCACACAACTCTGAAACCTGTCTCTATAGCAATTTTGCAAAGTTTTCACTCATTCATATAGATGTAGAGTTCAGTGGAATTTGTTGCAGTGTAAAGGTCAGTCACCATAGACCAGATTCACTAAAGAAAGTAAGTTCTACAAACTTTGTGAGCATGTGAAGCTACCTACTTAAGCAAAGAATATACCCAGAAGAACCTCTCCAAAAATGGTTCAGCTACTGCTATAGGTTTGAACCATTTCCAAATGTTCTATTTAATCCAAAAACAATATTCATGAAACTGTGAAAAACTAGCATTTCCCATCTGGATTTGGCTTAAACCCTAAATAATGTGTAGCTTAATGCTGTGTTGTGCTGAGCTATTGCGTTATCTACCAAAACAAAAGTACAGCAAGCCTGTTGGGATGAGTCTGCTGACCACAGGACAGCCTGCGGACTATTTCTTAGGATCCAGGATAGGATTGGTGCTGCTGTTCTGCTCCTGGTTAAGGGAAGGAGCAGAAAGGCATTCATTTCTAGCTGCATGCAGCTGCAGTGAGACCAGCAATTTAGTAACCATGTAGTAGCCAATACGAAGAATCACTGGGAAATCCCTCTAATAAAACCAGTACTGTTCCTGCCATCATGGAATCATGCTTTGCTTATACCTACTCCACTGCCAGTCTGATAGCTCAAGACATTTTATGGCAGTATAGCAGTTGTCCTGAACTTACTGACAGCTATTTACTTCTGGACTACCCTGATTCCACATGGAAAAGATATACATACTTAGTTTGAAGGCTTTATCACCTTTATCCAAAATACTGGAAAGGGTTGTTCACACTCAGCTAATACAGTTCCTTCTACAACATAAATCTCCTCTCCAATACACAACATGGATTTAGACCAACAGACAGCACTACCACTGCACTTCTCTCTTACACCAACATAATCAACCAATACAGGAACAAAGGACTATTTGTATCCTCCATTTTCTTAGACTTATCTAAGGCTTTTGACATGGTGAATCACAACATGCTTTTTCAAACCATGTCAAAATTAAACATATGCCCATCTACTATACAATGGTTCACCAACTACTTATCAGGTAGGCAACAAGCAGTTCTATGGCAAGATAAACTATCCTCCTTACTACCAGTCTCTATAGGAGTTTCCCAGGGATCCATCTTAGGCTCACAATTGTTTTCCCTCTTCACCAACAACATCTCCTCAACCCTACCCAAAGCCTCAGTAGTGCAGTATGCTGACGATACCACAATTATATGTGCCGCCCCCACGATAAACGAACTACACTCCCTTACCCAAACTAACTTCTCCCAAGCTGAAACCTGGTTTGCCAACATCAAACTTATACTCAATCCAAACAAAACAAAACTGATCCTCTTTAAACCTAGCAGACCCCATCCTTTAAATGAGAACTTTAACTTAATAGCCAAATGTGATATCCAAATAAAACCTACATCACACACAAAACTACTAGGTGTTGAAATCGACAACCAGCTAAAATTCGACATCCATATAGCACAGACTATCAAGAAAGTCAACAAAAAACTAGGACTTCTGTATAGAAACAAACAATTCATGACTAAACAAACCAAAGCTACTATCACTAGAACCCACCTCCTGTCTATACTGCTCTATGCCTCCCCCATACTAACCAACCTGAACCAAAAAGAACTAAATACAATGGAATCATGTTATAACAAGACTGCCAAGTTTGCCACAGAATCCACACATAGGTCCCATCACTGTTTATCCCTAAAGCAACTCAAATGGCTTGAACTGCCACATGCACTACTAGTCAATCAAATCTCAACAGCACAGAAACTCTTTTACCAACCAGATTTAACCCCGGCACTCCAACATCTAATTCAGCCATATACCAGCTCCAGAGAGCTAAGATCCAGTAATCAGAACCTAATAAAGGTTATTAGACACAAAAATGAAGCAGGTAAATCTTTGTTTGCCTGTACAATTGCCTAAACTTGGAATGCTCTGCCAGGCCACATAACTTCTACTACCTCGACTAAAATATTCAAACACAACCTTTAAAACCACTATACTAACAATTGGCTCTACTCATGCTACTCCCCCTGGGTAAGCCACACTAATAATCTGCTAACTTCTCTGTCAAAACTAGCAACTACCATCCTCTAAAGGAATAAACCTTCAAATCTCTATAAACTTCACTGTATTAGTTAACATTTTCAACCTTTCTAAGGCAACAACAATCCCTATGCTAGCTGTATCTTACTTACATGGACAACTGTAATTACTGTCTGAACAAAAAATATTGCCTTTACCTATTCCTTTGTGTCATAACTTTATACTTACTTGATATTTTCATAAGATTGTTGTATAAATGAAACTGTTATGTGTAACATAGACCCTGCATTGTACTTCTTCCTTGAACTATTTTGGAAAATATACTTGGAGCTTTTTTGCTATACCTGTTTTGTAAATGACACTTGGAGCTTTTCTCCCCAGGCCTCCGCTGAAAATGGAACTGTGTCCAGTCAGACTATCCTGGTAAACAAATGTAAAATAAAATAAATAAATAAATAAATTGTCTTTCTCCAAAAAAATGATATCTCTATATACCTCTCAACTCTACAGATTTTCACAGAATATCCAGATTGTTTGCATCATATTTTTGGTCAGTTTTTCATAAAATTGTGGTTTTCTGGCAAATTAGTGGCAAATCATTAAAGACTAAAGTTAGAAAATAATGACAGACATTTGAGTTTCAGACTTCTTACCCTTCAAAAAATTCACGCCAATGCAAAACTTGTTATTCTATGAACTTTCTAAGTTTGTAAGAACAATATTTAAAAAAAAATTGTCCCTATTTTTGGGCCTTTGTCCCACTTTTACCTTTGGCTTTGTCCAGATTTCTTGCTCTGAGAGGTTGAGAGGTATGTCTAAACATCACAGCATCCTCACTGCATATGTGGAGTTGGTAAAAAAAGAAAATTAATTTTAAGTTTCATAGGTTCCCATGCAGCAAACTTCAGCTACCTAGGGCCCTGCACATATTTCTGTTTCAAATGCACTCACCAGACTGGACAAGGAGAGGGGATTTCAGGCAAAAAGTTTAGCTCAGGGTGAGAGCCACTTGCCCAGATCTAATTTTGACATTAATATGGCTCAATACTAGAAGTCTGAACAGCAACATGCGCTTGAAGCCTTCGTGTATCTTGAAGATATGCATACTTGTGCAGTTAGAGAAAAAACAGAATTTACACAGATGAGTTACACTTGACTGATGTATTAAACCAAATTTCTGATGCAGTCACTCCGCATTATCTACAGTTCTTAAACTGTACATGCCTTGATGCTAAGGTTGTGACTGTCCTACAGCACTGGTAAAACCCTAATGAATGCCATTAGTTTTAATAATTATAGATATCCTTAGCACTCCCAAAAATGATACGAAATGACAAGACAAGATTACTAACCGTTTTATGTAAACATGGCATTGATTTTGTACAGAGGGAAAGAGAACGTGTTCACATTTAGTGTTACAAAGCAACTAGCTTTGGTACTTCCCTGAAGCTAATATTCCCACACTATACTGCAGGCTGAAAGCATCTCAGATTGCAACGAATGTTGTATCACACACACTTTAGTCCAAACCCAAGAATTTTAATCACTATAATTCAGTAGCATTAAAAACTGTCAGTAAGCCAACAGTGCCAGCTAAGGTTAACCTTTTATGATGTATTAATTGGGCAGATAGTTTCTGTACTATATAATTAAGGTCTAATTCCAGATAGAGCAGAAACAGGAATGTTCTAAACTGCTTGCCATACTGCAGATCATAGTACCAAGCTTAGCAAAGTTCAGGCTTTCTAATTACAACAGTTTGTCTCTCCTTCATCATGTGGGATCCCTAGATATTCCAGGGAAAGCTGAGATATATAATGTCTCCAACATGCCCTAGTTTTGCTGCAGAACCTTCTCCTAGTGGCTTCTCTCTCCCTCTCTCTCTCCTAGTGGCTTTTTCTCTCTCTCTCTCTCTCTCTCTCTCTCTCCTAGTGGCTTCTCTCTCCCTCTTTCTGTCTCTGTCTTTATCTCTCTCTCTCTCCCCTAGTGGCTTCTCTCTCTCTCTCTCTCTCTCTCACACCTGCAGAGGAGCCTCATTTCCACTTTCTTGTCAGTTCAGTCACTTTCCAAGGAGCCTCATTTCCACTTTCTTGTCAGTTCAGTCACTTTCCAAAGCTCATTATCTTACATAATGATGTGGATATAGACTGACTGGTAAACAAATCTTCAGCCTTTGGCTTAGCTCTCACTTAGTTTCATAGGTAGGCACTAGGCTATTGGCCCTAGGGTCTATATAAGCCTAGCCAAAAAGGTACCCTGGCTTTCGCTACCCAAGAAAATTATTTTCCAGTGCCACTGTCGAGCAGAGCCACAGAGGTGATCCCCGGGGTGAATTTCCTATTTCCCATCCAATCATCAAGATTTTTCTTGAAGAGTACTAATGAGGAGCTTTGTTTGATATAGATAGGCAGTTTGTTTCAGAGTATGTGAAGTCTCTGGGACAGGAATCTATCTGTCCAGAATGTTCTGTTTATTGTGGTGACAAGGTTTAGGTCCCTACAGCATGTACCTCAGAGGGATTGAGATTTCTTTAAGTGGAGCATGTCCAACAGCTCTGGGCTTGACATACCTTTGTATGCTAAGCAGAGATTGCCTCTGAGCAGGCGATATGCAATGGAGTAAAGCTGGAGTTTTTTGAGATGGTCTGAACAGGGCATCTGTTTGAGGCCGGTAATCCTCTTTGTGAGGTATTTCTGCAGCCTTTCCAGTTGTTGTAGATGTCTTGTGAGGTACATACCAAAAGGGGTGTTGTACTCTATAATGGATCTAATGAGTGATGAGTAGAGGGGAACAATAAACTCTTTTTTCCTGGATGAGAAACCTTTTGTGATGAGGTGTGCCACATAGAAGGATTTCCTGACTACTGTGGCAATGTGATTATCAAAAGAGAGACTACTGTCCACCTGTGTCCCAAGGGCTCTTATCACACTTTCGGTGTTAAGTAGACTACTAACTATGTGGTAATTCATGGGTATAGAGTTTTTACCAAAGGGGATGACAATGCACTTTTTGGAATTGAGCTTGTGGCCATGGCTTTGACACCAGGCATGTGTCTCAGTGAGGCTCTTTTGTACGATGTCCACATCGTTAGAAGATTTGATTATGGCTCCTAGTTTGCAGTCATCTGCGAACTTCATTAGCCAAACACTTCTGTGTTAGCCTGTACTTCAGAGATGTAGATACCAAACAGGAGAGGACCCAGGACTGAACCCTGTGGTACTCCACTTGTCACTGGTCTGAAGTCAGATTTGGAGTCTGCTACTTTCACAGTGTGGGTTCTGTCAGTGAGCCAGTTGGCAACCCATCTTGTGACATAGGGATTTATACCTAGTTTAGTGAGTTTATCTATAATTCCAGAGTGAGGGATGGTGTTGAAAGCCTTGGCAAGGTCTAGATAGGCTGTGTGAACCACCTTATCCTCATCTACGGCTTTTGTTACTGCTTCAAAGAAGTATATCAGGTTTAGGAGACATGATCTGCCTTTTACAAACCTGAACTGGGTGGGGTCCAGAGTTTGGAGATTACCAATGTCTTTGTTTATAAGTTCCATGATGATACGTTCCATGGCCTTGCAGACCAGGCTCATCAGGCTAATGGGGCGGTAGTTCCTGGGGTCTGTTGTGGCTCCCCCTTTGTGGAGTGGGATAACCGTCGCTGTGCTCCATTCAGTGGGCACAAAGCCTGAGGTGAGGCTGTGATTGAACATGGTACTTAGATGGGGTGCCAGTTCATTCTGTAGTTCATGTAGAATGCAGCCTGGGATGTTGGCAGGTCCTATGGATGCTGTGTCCTTGGTTTTTGTGTTTTTTACCTGTGCAGCCATGATTACAGGAACTTTGCATTCTTCTGGTATAGAGATGGGCCCCTTAGGGGATGAGAGGGGTTAAAGTTAGCACTGAACCTATCTGTCAGGATGTTGGCAATATCAGTTGGTTCTATATATTTAGTGCCATTGTGCTGTAACTCAGAGCAGATCTGAGTGTTGCCATTGAGATTCTTGATATAGCTATAGAATGCTGTGTGGTTGTCTTTAGAATCAGTGAAGATTTTGCTTTTGTAACTAGCTTTGGAGGATTTTATGAGGGATCTCAGCTTCTTACTGAGGCTGACCAGAGAGTTCCTCCAATCATAGGATTTTAGTCTTTTTTGCAACAGTTTCTTTCTTCTGTTGTAGAGTTTGTTTATGGCAGGGGACCACCAGATTGGCTTCCTTTTTTTGGAGGATAGCATCTTGGTTCTGTTAGGGATAGCACGATCCATGCACTCGTGTAAGTGCTTATAAACTGCATTTGTATAGGATTCACCAGTTGTAACTCTATTGTCCATCTGCAAGGGTATCGTAAAGTTTGCCACTTCTATCTTAAGAAGCATGTAGTTGGCTTTGGAGAAATTTTTTACAGTGGTTTCCCTAATGGGGGGTGGGGATGGGATGTGGATATCTAGGGTGATTAGCTTGTGGTCGAATCTGACCAATCAGTAATTGACCTCTGGTGTGGAACACCGGTCACCCATGTTGGTAATGACCAGGTCTAGGATACTGCTGCCCCTGGTGGGGGGTGTGGATCCAAGGCATTGGAATTTATGAATTCCAGGAAACATTGAGCAAAAGAGTTGGTACATAAGTAGTTTTCCCAGTTAATGGTGGGGTAGTTGAAATCGCCCATTATTAGGGTGTCGGGTTGTACCCTAATATTTTCCAGTGTATCAAGAAATGAGGAGTGGGAATCCTGGGGTGTGGTGGGGGATCTGTAACAAGCTAGAACTTGGATTGCAGTCTTGCCCAGAGTTAGTTGCACTTGGATAATCTTGGGTGCATTATGCTGAACAACTAGCCTGGAGGTGTGGATATCCTTAATGAATATGGACATGCCTCTGCCTTTAGTGTTTCGGTCCAGGTTAGGTGGCTGAAAGATGTGGTATGAATTATAGCCTGGTGATGCAGGGGTGCTCTCTGGAGCCTTGAAGCAGGTCTGTCTCACTGCACAGATGTCAATGTTCTCCATTTTAAGGAGTGCCTCGAGTGAGTACATTTTGAGGTTTAGTCTTCTAGCATTGAGTAGCATTACCCTCAGATTTTGCTTGCTTGTAACTGTTATGGTGATGAATTTGTCATTTGAACCTTGCCTAAAAAAGGCACTATAGGGGTAGAAAGAGCCTTAGCTAGTATCCGGAATCCCAAGGGCAACAGGTGCAGGCCATCTCTGGCAAAGCATCATGGACTGTCAATCATGTCATCCCAGGCAGACAGATACTGCATCCCCTTAGAATGATACCAGAAGCTTAGCCAATTGTTGAAGTAAATCATTTTGTCCTTCTACTGTGGTATCATTCTGGGTGAAGGCAGGATGCTACTCAGGGCTAGGGTCATACCTGCCTGGGCTACAAGATCAGAGAGCTCCTCCATGTCTCTTTTCATGTAGTCCAGGAAGATATGTCACAGGTCATTCACACCAACATGGACAATGGCAGAGTCATATTTGTACTTGTTGTGGAGTGAACTGAGTGCATGCATTATGTGGTGGATCCTGGCACCCAACCGGCAGCTGACAGCAACTTTCTCCTTGTTTAGCCTGGTGAGTGGAGCATCAGTGTGCCTGACTAGAGTCACCTATGACTAGAGTGTTGGGCATGTTGTTATGCCTTATGGGCTGTGGTTAAGCGGCACACTGAGGTTGTGGGCTATGTGTCATTTTGGTTGTGTTGGGGGGGGTGGAGGTTACTTGCATTTCTGCTTTGGAGGTTCCTGTTGCTTGAGCAGATTTTTATTAAGAGCCTCCATGAATATAGGTGTGTATTTTGTGTTTCTATGAGTGTGTTTTAGTGGTGTAGGTTATGAGGGACTATGTGATGAGTGTGGTGTCATGCAAGTGTTTACCTTTTCCTCTTGACTGTCTAGTCCAGTCTTGGGTGAAGAGAGCTTTGCTTCCAGTTTGGCAATATAAGTGCATCTCTTACAGGTTGTAGTGTTGGGTGGTAGGAAGAGAGGGTTGTCTGTGTACATGAGGCAATTGCCGCATTGCCCCAAGATGCCCAGATTCATCAGGTAGACAGGAGAAAACACCGGGAGCTGACCTTTAGACATGCCTGGATAGGTGCTTATTTATTAAGTACTAAAAACTGTTTTCCTCTAGACAAGTGAGGAAAGTTAAGTGTTGTAGTGATTTGTATCTTATTTCGTGCTTACGAGTTCTGAACAAGTGCTGAGCTCAAAGAAACAGATCTGAGGGCTAAAACTAAAAAACTGTCTAGTTCTAAGGGAAAATTTGAAAAGCAGACTTTATGGCACCGGGAATAGTTTAACCCTAGCTAAGCAGCGATGTATAAAGTGTATATATTTTTGTTTTTTTTAAAATAACATTAGCAAATGAGCAAACTGATTTAAACAAATTAACCAATTAACCAATAAAAAGCTAAAAAATGAGCCCTGTTCCAGCAGTCTTCGATCAGGCAAGTTCTAACTGCACACTCCTGCCACTAGGGTTCCGGGGAACCTTCTCCAAAAAAGATGGCCTGGATTGGTGCTCATGTTATAAAAACAAAGCCAGATTCAGCAGGTCTGAATCTAGTCTATGCTACAGCAAACAAGACGTACCAGTTTCAGAAAGAAACAGTTCAAATAAGCAGGTTTTAACCAGAAACTCCCAGCTCAGAAGGGCAGAATCTACCCTTTCCTCCCACAAGAGTGCAGACCACACCTTCTTAATATAAAATAACTGGCCCGAAGCCCAAGTGCTTAAACCAGAACTAATACACTTTTAGAATAACTGACAGTAAGCCTTCAATCAGCAACTCCCAACTTAGAAGGATGTAAGCTACCTGTCCTGCCACAACAGTGCAGACCACAAACCTTCATAATGTAAAACAACTGGTCGGAAGCCCAAGTGCTTGAACCAAAAGGCTTAGAATAACAGCTACAATTTAATCAGGCGCCTACTAAGTAGTAATAAATGCAGCAGAATAAATACAACTGACTACTTTTAAGAAGAGGCAAAAGCAAAATAAAGGAATAAAGTAGGAAGAAACACAAATACAGTAAAAGCAGATGAATAAAGTGCAATTTTTTATATAACAATAGAAAACGAGCAAACTGATTTAAACAAATTACCCAATTAAGCAGTAAAAAAGCTCAAAACTGAGCCCTGTTCCAGCAGTCTTCTATCAGACAAGTTCTAACTGCACACTCCTGCCACTAGGGTGCAGGGGAACCTTCTCCAAAAAAAGATAATCTAGATTAGTGCTCAAGTTATACAAACAAATCTAGATTCAGCATGTCTGAATTTAGTCTATGCTACAGCAAACAAGGCGTACCAATTTCAGAAAGAAACAGCTCAAATAAGCAGGCACAATATGCCTTTAACCATAAATTCCCAGCTCAGAAGGGCAGAATCTAGTCTCTCCTCCCACAAGAGTGCAGACCACAAACCTTCTTATTGTAAAATAACTGGCATGAAGCTCAAGTGCTTAAAACAGAATTATACACTTTTAGATTAACAGACACTGAGCCCTCGAACAGCAATTCTCAACTTAGAAGGATGTAAGCTACCTGTCCTGCCACAACAGTGCAGACCACAAACCTTCATAATGTAAAACAACTGGTCGGAAGCCCAAGTGCTTGAACCAAAAGGCTTAGAATAACAGCTACAATTTAATCAGGCTCCTACTAAGTAGTAATAAATGCAGCAGAATAAATACAACTGACTACTTTTAAGAAGAGGCAAAAGCAAAATAAAGGAATAAAGTAGGAAGAAACGCAAATACAGTAAAAGCAGATGAATAAAGTGCATTTTTTATATAACAATAGAAAACAAGCAAACTGATTTGAACAAATTACCAAATTAACCAATAAAAAAGCTCAAAACTGAGCCCTGTTCCAGCAGTCTTCAATCAGACAAGTTCTAACTGCACATTCCTGCCATTAGGGTGCAGGGGAACTTTCTCCAAAAAAGATGGCCTGGATTAGTACTCAAGTTATACAAACAAAGCTAGTTTTAGCAGGCCTGAATCTAGTCTATGCTACAGCAAACAAGGTGCACCAATTTCAGAAAGAAACAGCTCAAATAAGCATGCACAATAAGCCTTTAACAAGAAATTCTCAGCTCAGAAGGGGAGAATCCAGCCTCTCCTCCCACAAGAGTGCAGACCACAAACCTTCTTAATGCAAAATAACTGGCCTGAAGCCCAAGTGCTTAAACCAGAACTAATATACTTTTAGAATAACAGACACTGAGCCTTCAAACAGCAATTCCCAACTTAGAAGGATGTAAGCTACTTGTCCTGCCACAACACTGCAGACCGCAAACCTTCTTAATGTAAAACAACTGGTCTGAAGCCAAAGTGCTTAAACCAAAATGCTTAAAATAACAGCTACAGTTTAATCAGGCTACTACCAAGCAGTAATAAATGTAGCAGAATAAATACAATTGAGTACTTTTAAGAAGAGGTGAAAGCAAAATAAAGTAATAAAGTAGGAAGAAACACAAATACAGTAAAAAGTGATGAATAAAGTGCAAATTTATTTTGTTAGTAGAGTGCAAGGAGAGAGGAAGGAGGAGCAGAAGATAATTCAAGGTTAAGAACCTAAGAGGGTTGGCCTTCTCAAATGTCTTCTGATCACCTTTATCTTCAATCTAAGGTACTTGCTAAGGTACTTATGCTCTATTACTGTTGCAGCTGCTTCCTTTTCACTTGCAGAGAACAGTCCTCTGTTTTTCAGGAGAGAATTATGACTTCTGATTTGAAAGTTATGATTTTTATCCTAGCTACTTCACAATCAGCAGCAAAGCATTCCATTTTAGCCTAGACAATAGGGCTACATAAAATTAAGAGCACAGCATTGACTAAAAATAACCAATACCCAAATACCATTTCCCAAAAATGGATAATGTATGAACATTGACAGAGCTGTAAAATCATATCTATGAAAACCATAAACAAGAGGAGAAAAGAGGTACACCCCTGGTGGAGTTCTAGTTCTATTGTGAATGAAAATTACTTAATGCCAAAAATGCAGACACAACTCTAAATGCACATGTATTAATACATAATGGCTTGCAACAACAGCTCTGGGACCAAGTACTGTTCTAGAAACCTCCATAAGAATTTACAGGACACATGGTCATATGCCTGATCTACGTTTACAAAACACAAGTTGAGTGTATCAGAGAATGCCTGTCCAATACAAATGTAAACATTACTAATCTACCCTGCAACTAGCAAAGCAAGGTCAAAGAGCTGATTCACTGATCCATTGCCAGGACTGAATATTCCCTCCTGAATCAGAAGTCCATTTATCAGATAAAGTCTCCTTTACAACTCCCTATTGTGGTTTTTCCCAAGGGGGCTAAGGAGTCTGATCCCTCCAGAACTGAAACACAGTCCTCTGTCACCATTTCTGAAAATAGGGAAACAGCTGCCGCATGTATTGAAAAAATCATATTTGCCATGACATTAAGGCACTATTAGTGCCTCAGGGTGCTCCTTCCTTGCACCTCCTGACAGTGTCCCTAGCTACATTAATTTTTCCATCCTGGCTGTGAAAAGTTACTTTCTCCCAGTTGAGTCATGAGATGGTTTGTTAGAAATTCTGCAGTCATCTGAAAACCACAACCTTGCCTAACTCCTTCCATGTACAGATACTGCTTTCCTGGCCTGTCATTATTTATCAATTAATTCTGAAAACTCCTTTGCTAGTGTTGGAAAAAAATACTCTTTATTTAGATTGGTGGTTTCCTTTACCCTCAATACCCACCAGTGGTTCCTAAGGTTACCAACATAAACACTGACCATTACTTAGCCACAGTTCCTTCATGCTGCCTCAGCTGCTGAGGTCTTGAATAAGATCCAGAGAGGTTACACATTCTTGTCTGTCCTTGGTATACAAGACAAGGTTTTCCAATGTACCTCTGAAAATTAATAAAAAAAGAATAATATAAAAAAATAAATAAAACAAATTTCTCCCACATAGAAGCACATTCTCATATCCATAAGATACCTTCACTACGTTTGGGATTTTTAGGTCTGCAGATGCTGTCCCAACTCTTTGATCCAATTCACCACTCAGTGGGATTACTTGATAGTTTAGAACCTCTCTTTTTTAAACATCTTTATTGAATTATCATTTGTGACATAGGCAAACTTGCATTTATGCAAAAAATAATTAAACCATATTAACCAGTTCATATGTACCAGCATTGTACAGCACATATAGGTTCATAGGTAGGTACTAGGCTATTGGCCCAAGGGCCTACGTAAGCCTAGCCAAAAAGGTTCCCTGGCTTACGCCACCCAAGAAAGTTATTTTCCTGTGCCATTGTCGAGCAGAGACACAGAAGTGATCCCTGGGGTGTATTCGCTATTTTCCATCCACTCATCAAGATTTTTCTTGAAGAGTGCTAATGAAGAACTTTGCTTGACATAGATGGGTAGCCTGTTCCAGAATATGGGAAGTCTCTGGGACAGGAATCTATCCCTCCAGCATATCCTGTTTATTGTGGTGACAAGGTTTAGGTCCCTAGAACATGTAGCTCGGAGGGATTGGGATTTCTTTAAGTGTAGCATGTCCAACAGCTCTGGGTTTGATATAGTTTTATATGTTAGGCAGAGATCACCTCGGAGTAGGTGATATGCTATGGAATAAAGCTGGAGATTTTTGAGGCGGTCAGTGTGGCCTTTCCAGCTGCTGCAGATGTCTTGTGAGGTATATTCCAAAAGGGATGCTGTACTCTATAATGGGTCTAATGAGTGTCGAGTAGAGGGGAACAATGACCTCTTTTTTCCTGGATGAGAACCCTTTTATGATGAGGTATGCCACATAGAAGGACTTCCTGACTACTGCGGCGATGTGACTATCAAAGGAGAGACTACTGTCCACCTGGGTCCCAAGGTCTCTTATCACGCATTCGGTGTTAAATATATTGCTGCCTATGTGGTAGTTCATGGGTACAGAGTTTTTACCAAAGGCAATGACACTGCACTTTTTGGCATTGAGCTTGAGGCCATGGCTCTGACACCAGACATCTGTCTCAGCGAGGCCCTTCTGTAGAGTTTTTTCTTCGTTTTTGGTGAGCCCTTCTGTAGGATGTCCACATCATTTGGGGAACTGACTATGGCTCTTAGTTTGCAGTCATCTGCGAACTATGTTAGCCAGAGGCCTTTTGTGTTAGCCTGTACTTCAGAGAAGTAGATACCAAACAGGAGAGGTCCCAGGACGGAACCCTGTGGTACTCCACTTGTCACTGCTTTGAGGTCAGATTTGGAGTCTGCAGCTTTTACAGGGTGGGTTCTGTCAGTGAGCCATTTGGCAACCCATCTTGTGACGTAGGGAATTATACCTAGTTTAGTGAGTTTAGCTATAATTCCAGAATGGGGGATGGTGTCGAAAGCCTTGGCGAGGTCAAGATAGGCTGTGTAAACCACCTTACCCTCATCTACGGCTTTGGTGACTGACTCAAAGAAGTCGATCAGGTTCAGGAGGCATGACCTGCCTTTCACAAACCCGAACTGGGTGGGATTCAGAGTTTGGAGGTTACCAATGTCTTTGTTTATGAGTTCCATGATGATACGTTCCATGGCCTTGCAGACCAGGCTTGTCAGGCTAATAGGTCGATAGTTCCCGGGATCAGTGGTGGCTCCCCCTTTGTGGATGTGATAACTGTTGCTGTGCACAATTCAGTGGGCAAAAAGCCTGATGCGAGGCTATTATTGAACATGGTTCTTAAGTGGGGAACCAGCTCATTCTGAAGTTTGTGTAAAACGCAGCCTGGGTTGTTGTCCAGTCCCAAGGATGCTGTGTTTTTGGCTTTAGAGAGTGCAGCTTTTACCTGCGTAGTTGTGATTACAGGGACTCTGCATTCTTCCTGAATATATATGGGCCCTTTAGGGTGTGAGAGGGGGGTAAAGTTAGCACTGAAACTATCTGCCAGGATGTTGGCAATATCAGTTGGTTCTGTAATTTTCGTGCCTTTGTGCTGTAACTCAGAGCAGATCTGGGTGTTGCCATCGAGATTCTTGACATAGCTATAGAATGCTTTGTGGTTGTCCTTGGAATTAGTGGTGATTTTGTTTTCATAGCTAGCTTTGGAGGATCTTATAAGGGATCTCAGCTTCTTACTGAGGCTGACCAGGGAGCTCCTCCACTCATGGCATTTTACTCTCTTTTGCAACAGTTTTTTCCTTCTGTTGTACAGTTCGTTTATGGCAGGGGACCACCATATTGGCTTCCTTTTTTTTGGAGGATAGTGTCTTGGTTCTGTTTGGGATAGCACGATCTATGCACTCGTGTAAGTGCTTATAGAGTGCATTTGTGTAGTATTCAGCAGTTGTAACTGTATTGTCCATCTGGATGGGTGTCATGAAGTTCACCACTTCTATCTTAAGAAGCATGAAGTTGGCTTTGGAGAAGTTTTTTACTGTGGTGTCCTTAATGGGTGGTGCAGGCGGGATGTGGATATCAAGGGGATTAGCTTATGGTCGGATCGGACCAACAAGGAGTTGACTTCAGGTGTGGAACACCGGTCACTCATGTTGGCAATGACTAGGTCTAGGATATTGTTGCCCCTGGTAGGGGTGTGGAGAAGTTGATCCAGGGCATTGGAATTTATGAATTCCAGAAAGCGTTGAGCTAAGGAGTTGGTACACGAGTAGTTTTCCCAGTTAATGGTGGGGTAGTTGAAGTCACCCATTATTAGGGTGTTTGGTTGAACCCTAATATTTTCCAGTACATCAAGAAAAGAGGAGTGGGAATCCTAGGGCATGGTGGGGGATCTGTAGTAAGTTACAATTTGGACTGCAGTTTTGCCCAGAGTTAGTTGCACTTGGATAACCTCAGATGCATTATGCTGAGCAACTTGCCTGGAGGTGTGGATTTCCTTAATGAATATGGACACACCTCCGCCTTTGGTGTTTCAGTCCAAGTTACATGGCTGAAAAGTGTGGTATGAGTTATAGCCCGGTAGTGCAGGGGTGCTCTCTGGAGCCTTGAACCAGGTCTCAGTCACTGCACAGATATCAATGTTCTCCATTTTAAGGAGTGTCTCGAGTGAGTGCATTTTGAGATTTAGACTTCTAGCATTACCCTCAGTTTTTGCTTGCATGTTCCTGTTATGGTGGTGAATTTGTTATTTGAACCTTGCCTAAAAAAGGCACTATAGGGGCAGCAATAGCCTTAGCCAGTATCCAGAATCCCAGGGGCGACAGGTGCAGGCCATCTGTGGCAAAGCATCGTGGTCTGTCAATCATGTCATCCCAAGCAGACAGATACTGGATCCCCTTAGAATGACACCAGAAGCTTAGCCAACTGTTGAAGTCAATCATTTTGTCCTCGTGAGTTATATACCCAATAATCTAAGCAGCAATGCATAAATTATTCAATTCTTGCCTTCTCTTAAACCTCATTCCTCCTCAAAAACATTTTTGCATGCATTGTTACCACAATTTCTATTTTTTTCTATGTGATTTACTCCTACCCTTTTCTAAAGATCCCACGTCTTGTTCTTTTATCTTTGCTACAGTAGTCACTACTTCAAATACAGTTAGTTTCTTCTTCTTCTTTCGGCTGCTCCCATTAGGGGTCGCCACAGCAGATCAACTTTTCCATTTCTTCCTAACCTCTGCATCTTGCTCTGTCACACCAATCACCTGCATGTTCTCTCTCACCACATCCATGAACCTTATCTTAGGCCTTCCTCTTTTCCTGTTACCTGGCAGCTTCATCCTTAGCATCTTTTTCCCAATATACTCTGCATCCCTCCTCAGCACATGTCCAAACCAACGTAATCTTGCCTCCCTGGCTTTGTCTCCAAACCTTCCAACCTGGGCTGACCCTCTAATATACTTATTCCTAATCCTGTCCATCCTCGTCACACCCAGTGCAAATCTTAACATCTTCAACTCTGCCATGTCAAGCTCTGACTCCTGCCTTTTTGTCAATGCCACTGTCTCCAACCCATATAACATAGCTGGTCTCACTAGCCTCTTGTAGACCTTCCCTTTCACTCTTACTGGTACTCGTCTGTCACAAATCACTCCTGACACTCTTCTCCACCCACTCCATCCTGCCTGTACTCTCTTCTTCACCTCTCTTCCACACTCACCATTACTCTGAACTGTTGATCCCAAGTACTTAAACTCATTCACCTTCACCACCTCTACTCCCTGCATCCTCACCATTCCTCTATTCTCCCCCTCATTCGCACACATATTTTCTGTCTTAGTCCTGCTGACCTTCATTCCTCTTCTCTCTAGAGCATATCTCCACCTCTCCAGGGTCTCCTCCACCTGTTCTCTACTCTCACTATAGATCACAATGTCATCTGCAAACATCATAGTCCACGGGGATTCCTGTCTGATCTCGTCTGTCAACCTGTCCATCACCATTGCAAATAAGAAAGGGCACAGAGCTGATCCTTGATGTAATCCCACCTCCACCTTAAACGCATCTGTCACTCCCACCGCAGACCTCACTGTTGTCACACTACCCTCGTACATATCCTGTACCACTCTTACATACTTCTCTGACACTCCCGACTTCCTCATACAATACCACAACTCCTCTCTAGGCACCCTGTCATATGCTTTCTCTAAATCCACAAAGACACAATGCAACTCCTTCTGACCTTCTCTGTACTTTTCCATCAACACTCTCAGAGAAAACATTGCATCTGTAGTGCTCTTTCCTGGCATGAAACCATACTGCTGATCACTAATCATCACCTCCCTTCTTAACCTAGCTTCCGCTACTCTTTCCCATAACTTCATGCTGTGACTGATCAGTTTAATCCCTCTGTAGTTACTACAGCTCTGCACATCACCTTTATTCTTAAAAATTGGTACCAAAACACTTTTTCTCCATTCCTCAGGCATCCTCTCACTTTCCAAGATTTCATTAAACAATCTAGTTAAAAACTCCACTGCCATTTCACCTAAACACCTCCATGCTTCCACAGGTATATCATCGGGACCAACAGCCTTTCCGTTCTTCATCCTCTTCATAGCTATCCTTACTTCCTCCTTGCTAATCCACTGCACTTCATGATTCACTATCCACAAATCATCCAACCTTCTCTCCCTATCATTCTCTTCATTCATCAGCCCCTCAAAGTACTATTTCCATCTGCTCAACACACTCTCCTTGCTTGTGAGTATGTTTCCCTCATTATCCTTTATCACCTTTACCTGCTGCACATCTTTACTAGCTCGTTCCCCTCTGTCTAGCCAATCGGTACAGGTCCTTTTCTCCCTCCTTAGTGTCCAACCTTTTATACAACTCTTCATACGCCTTATCCTTAGCCTTCGCCACTTCTCTCTTTGCCATGCACCTCATCTCCTTATACTCTTGTCTACTTTCATCTCTTTGACAATCCCACTTCTTCGCTAACCTCTTTCTCTGTATGCTCTCCTGTACTTCTTCATTCCACCACCAGGTCTCCTTGTCCACCTTCCTCTTTCCAGATGTCACATCAAGCACCTTTCTAGCCATCTCTCTTACTAGCTCTGCTGTAGTTACCCAGCTATTCGGTAACTCATCAGTGCCACCCAGTGCCTGTCTTAACTCTTCCCTGAACATCACCTCACAATTACCCTTTTTCAATTTCCACCATTTGATCCTTGGTGCTGCCCTCACACTCATCCTCCTCTTCTTGATCACCAATGTGATCCTACAAACCACCATCCTATGCTGCCTAACTACACTTTCCCCTGCCACCACTTTACAGTCTCCAATCTCCTTCAGATTGGCCCTTCTACATAAGATATAATCCACCTGTGTGCATCTTCCTCCACTCTTGTATGTCACCCTGTGCTCCTCCCTCTTGTTAAAATATGTATTCATCACAAGCATGTCTAGTAGTTGCTTATTTGACAGCCACCAAAGTAAAACTTAATAAGGTCTTACTATGTCTAGGCTTTTCAGATCCTGTGTCCCAGCTAAAAAATAAATTCCTTAGTTACACTCATTTGCTCACCCAACATTCCTGATAGAATACTCTGTATTGAATTTTTTAAGTCTGCCAGTTCATTATACTCACAAAATGTGTTCCCAGTTATTGCTTTCTGCCCCTTCACTACTCCAACATTTGCCATCTACCTGAGGAAAAAATTCTTTGGAATCTGCTTGGGGTATAAAATGATCAATGCAAACACTTCCAGGAAAAATCCTAAATCTTCTAGATTCTGTTGTGCATTTGGGAGCCTTACATATATCCTCCCATTGTTTCTTTGCAAATTCCATATCTATTCTATCTTCCCAATCTTTTCTAACCGCCTCTGATTGATTCCTGTAGTTACCATGTAATATTTTATATGCCTTACTAATTATTCATTTTTAACAGCAGCTTCTGTTCTAGGTTCAACTAAAACTCAACTAGTGCAGGTCTTTCATTAAGGATTCCTCTATCCCTTTCTCTTTGTCTATATTCTGATATCTGTCTCTGATACTAAAGGCAATCAATAGCCTGCAGTCAGCTCAGAATTTTCCTTAAGCTGAGCATAACATACAGCATTGGGTGATAATGACACAACCACAAAGCCAGTTAACAGCCTTTGGCAGGATGTGCTTTGTTACCATGTACATGGATGAGTCATCTTTTCTTCAAACATGGTTTCATTATAGATAGTCCATCATTTGCACAGCAGCCCAGCAATGATTTACAAATCAGGTTCAAGTAAATGAAGCTTTGCCCGTCAGCCACATCACTTCATGTATTCCCATAATTCCCCATGTGAGCACTGACGACTGTACGTAGAACTAGAGAGTATGTAAGTGATACCCTGTTAAACACTGATTCCACTTTCTTGAAGATGGTAAAATAATCATAGCAGCTACAAGGCACATATGCACAAACACTAGGCCAAGTTTTTCTTATTACCACTCATATTTGCATTCAGATGACCTTCTTGTCTAATGGCACAACTCCAGCTGGACATAACTATGCTGGCATTTGTGAATATCCCTACCCTCACCTAGGGCCTATCTTGAAGGGCAGCTTCAGAGTAGAAGAGATAGAGTGTCCACTCTGATCAAGAAATCTGGTTCCAGAATCATTGATGGTTATAGGGATGCTGTCAACTACGTCTAGTAGGTATATTTCCCCCTCTCCAAGACATTTCCTTCTGGAGCAGTGACATGACATTCCATATCCTAAGAGCCAGTTTCCATTTTGCCAAGATCTCTCTGAATTAGTCATCCTGCTCATGCATCCCACCTGACAAGCATTATGCCTGGCCTCTACCCATTGCCTCACAGCTGATGAATCTACACTGTGGATCCAGGGAGGTATTTTGAAATGAGGATTAAGGTTAACTAATTAAAGATAATATAATTAGGTTTCCTTATGACCATCAGAAGGAATTTTAGTTACTCTGATATGC